>NC_053161.1:188848117-188876117 GCF_016835505.1 Polypterus senegalus | reverse complement strand
ACTCACTAGTGTCGGTTTGTGCAGATATATTTACGTTCACCCACACATGTTCTGAATGATTTTTTTAAACATCCTTGGTTAAGTTTATTACATTTACTAAATATTTGTGCAACACGTGTAAAGACAGATATAATAATGTATAAATACAGTATAATAAACATTGAATTGTATAATCATAGTTTAATTTTACAGAGTGAGCTTTAAAAATAGTAATATGAAGTGCTCTATAATTCTAAAAATACAAATCATAGAGAAAATCAACTATGTGTACATATTTCCTACAAAAGACCCCTATATATATATATACTGTGTATATATATGTACCTGTAAAAACAAGAGACTGGTATGCTTTTTTTTTAAATACTTAACACTATATATATATACTGCTCAAAAGAATTAAAGCAACACTTTTTCATCAGAGTATAGCATAAAGTCAATGAAACTTATGGGATGTTAATCTGGTCAGTTAAGTAGCAGAGGGGGTTGTTAATCAGTTTCAGCTGCTGTGGTGTTAATGAAATTAACAACAGATGCACTAGAGGGGCAACAATGAGATGACCCCAAAACAGGAATGGTTTAACAGGTGGAGGCCACTGACATTTTTCCCTCCTCATCTTTTCTGACTGTTTCTTCACTAGTTTTGCATTTGGCTACAGTCACTGTCACTACTGGTAGCACGAGGTGATACCTGGACCCTGCAGAGGTTGCACAGGTAGTCCAACTTCTCCAGGATGGCACATCAATACGTGTCATTGCCAGAAGGTTTGCTGTGTCTCCCTGCACAGTCTCAAGGGCATGGAGGAGATTCTAGGAGACAAGCAGTTACTCTAGGAGAGCTGGAGAGGGCCATAGAAGGTCCATAACCCATCAGCAGGACCAGTATCTGCTCCTTTGGGCAAGGAGGAACAGGATGAGCACTGCCAGAGCCCTACAAAATGACCTCCAGCAGGCCACTGGTGTGAATGTCTCTGACCAAACAATCAGAAACAGACTTCATGAGGGTTGCCTGAGGGCCCAAATGTCTACTGCGCCCCTGTGCTCACTGCACAGCACCGGGAGCTCAATTGGCATTTGCCATAGAATACCAGAATTGGCAGGTCCACCACTGGCGTCCTGTGCTTTTCACAGATGAGAGCAGGTTCACCCTGAGTATATGTGAAAGACGTGAAAGGGTCAGGAGAAGCCGTGGAGAATATTATGCTGCCTGTAACATCGTTTAGCATGACTGGTTTGGTGGTGGGTCAGTGATGATCTTGGAGGCATATCCATGGAGCGACTCACAGACCTCCACAGGCTAGACAACGGCATCTTGACTGCCATTAGGTATCAGGATGAAATCCTTGGACCCATTGTCAGACCCTACGCTGGTGCAGTAGGTCCTGGTTTCCTCCTAATGCACGACAATGCCCGGCCTCATGTGGCAAGAGTATGCAGGCAGTACCTGGAGGATGAAGGAATTGAAACAATTGAATGGCCTTCACGATCCCCTGACTTAAACCCAATAGAACATCTGTGGGACATTATGTTTCGGTCCATTAGGCGCCGCCAGGTTGCTCCTCAGACTGTACAACAGCTCAGGGATGCCCTCATACAGATCTGGGAGGAAATGCCACAAGACACCATCCGTCGTCTCATTAGGAGCATGCCCCGACGTTGTCAAGCATGCATACCAGCTCGTGGGGGCCACACAAGATACTGAAAAGCATTTTGAGTAGCAGAAATGAAGTTTTTGAAAAAATGGACTAGCCTTCCACATCTTCATTTCACTCTGATTTTAGGGAGTCTACACAATTGAGCCCTCTGTAGGCAGAAAACTTTTATTTCCATTAAAAGACTTGGCATCCTTTTGTTCCTAAGACATTGCCCTGTCATTATTTGTATAGATATCCAACTTCATATTGAGATCTGATGTATCTAATGTGTTTCTTTAAAGTGTTCCTTTAATTTTTGTGAGCAGTGTAGTTAATTATATATCATGCAGTAGAATAGCATATATATTATAGATATATATATAGTTAATTATATATTATATATATATATATATATATATATATATATATATATATATATATATATATATATAAAGTGGTGTGTATGCTTGTTTACTAGAACACACATAGTTATTTTGCACTAAGTATATAAACATTTTCCTTTGCAATATTGCAATATTTCCAAATATTTATTTTTACCTACTTCAAGAATGTCAGTTTGTGCAGATATATTTACATTTACCTGCACATTTTTGAATGATTTTTTAAACATTCTTGGTTAAGTTTATTACATTTATTAAATATTTGTGCAACACGTGTAAAGACAGATATAATAATCTATAAATATAATAAACATTGAATTGTATAATCAGTTCAATTTTACAGAGTGAGCTTTAAAAATAATAATATGAAGTGCTCTATAATTATAAAAATACAAATCATAGAAAGTGAAAAGTTTTTTTTCTTGACTTTATCTTTGCCAACTTAAAACTTTAAACTATATATATACTGTGTATATATATATATATATATATATATATATATTGTCACAAAACGAGTCAAAGACAGAAAAAGGTTTGGGGCAGCCACCCATGTAATTTGGTATCCTGGCTGCAACTTCGTTTTCTTTCAAATACCAGCACTGAAGTGCTTACAACAGAGTCCAAAACAAGACTGACACAGAAGGGAAAAGGGAAGGCTTTTAAAGGGGGAGACAGGAAGTGAGGTCATAAGGGTCGGGCACGTGTTCATTGTTCATTGGTTTAGTCCCGGATGTGACATCAGGGGGGCCGGAGCTGGCAAGGTCTGTCTCCATTGGCTCGGTCCCAGAAGTGACGTCCAGAGAGACAGGTGGAACCTCCCGGTTAGGTCTACAGGGAAGTGAGAAAGAGAGTTAGTGCGCTCTGCCACATCCCGGCATGGCTCAGAACTGCCTTCACTCGAGCCCTTTAGCTGCCTCCCATGCGCGCGTGTGTGACAAGGCCCCCCCCTCAGCCCAGACCCGTCGGGTCGGGCGACCTTAACCGAGAGGTCGTAAACCCGAGAGAGCATCGGCGTTGGCATGGAGAGCACCCGGCGATGAACGGCGAAAACTTGTACGGCTGCAGGTCAAGAAACCACCGGGTGACCCGCGGATTCGACTCCTTGTGCAGGGCCATCCACTGTAGAGGTGCATGGTCCGTGACAAGGGTGAACTCACGCCCAACAGGTAGTACCTCAGCTGAGTGATCGCCCATTTAATCGCCAGAGCCTCCCTCTCCACCGCCGCATACCTGGTCTCCCGGTCCAACAGTTTCCGCTCAGGAACATGACGGGTGTTCACACCATCGACACTTTGGCTCAGCACGGCTCCCAGGCCTGTGTCCGAAGCGTCCGTCTGGAGGATGAAAGGCAAAGAAAAGTTAGGTGCCATCAAAATAGGTGCGGACGTAAGGGCCTTCTTCAAGTCACCAAATGCAGTGTCTGTTTTTCAGTCCATACCACAATGTTCGGGCCCTCTTCTTTGTTAAATCAGTCAAGGCGCGCTTTCTCCAAAACCGGGTACAAACCGGCGGTAGTACCCGGCTAACCCGAGAAAGGCTTGGACCTGCCGCTTGGTTCGCGGACGGGCCATTTCAGAATGGCATCAATTTTGGAGCACTGTGGCCTTACGGTACCCCGACCCACCAGGTAGCCTAAATATTTGGCCTCGCTTAATCCAAAGAAACATTTCTTGGGATTAATCCGAGCCCGCCTCACCAAGTGTCCGTAATACCGCTTGGACATGCTGTAGGTGTTCCTTCCATGTGCTGGAATAGATGACCACGCCATCTAGGTAGGCAGCACTGTATGAGTTATGAGGCGAAGCACTTTGTCCACCAGACGCTGAAAGGTTGCTGGAGCCCGTGTAACCCAAATGGAAGGACACATACTGCCAGTGTCCGCTAGGGGTACTAAACGCGTTTTTCCTTCGGAGTCCGTTAAAGGAACCTGCCAGTACCCTTTGTCATGTCAAGTGTGGTCAGGTATTGAGCCTGTCCAAGCCTCTCGAGGAGGTCGCCCACGCGTGGCATTGGATAGGCATCAAATTGGGAGACTTGGTTAAGCCGACGGAAGTCATTGCAGAACCTCCAACTCCGTCAGGCTTACCGACGAGCACAATGGGGCTGGACCAGGGACTATAACTCTCCTCAATTACACCTAGTTCCAGCATGCGCTTGATCTCAAGCTCCACTTCAGCCTTTTTTGCCTCGGGAAGACGGTGCGGCGTTCTCGGACAACAACCCGGGCTCTGTCACAATGTTGTGCTCAATCAGAGAGGTCCTTCCGGGTGTTCACTGACTACCTCTCGACGGTCCGGATAACTGTTTCCAGCTCCTGCCGCTGCCTGGGTCTCAAGTCTGCGCCAAAGTTAAGGTCGTGTGTGTGAGCGAAGAGTGAGCGGGCTGGCCGGAGGAGGGATCGGGGTCCCTGTCCTTCCACGGTTTCAGCAGGTTCACATGATATACCGCTCCTTTGGCCGACGATTGGGTTGACTCACCAAATAGTCGACCAGTCCCTTCCTCTCCTTAACCGTAGGGGCCCTGCCAGTGGGCAAGCAACTTAGAGTGGGAGGTAGGCACTAGGACCATGACCCGATCTCCGGGTGGAACTCCCGAGAGGCGTGCAGCGGTTGTAGTAGCGAACCTGTGCTGCTTGAGCCTCCTCCATGTGACTTTTAAGGACAGGCGAATCTTTCCAAATCTATCGCGTAACTGCGCGATATACTCCAGTATGTTAGTGGTGGGAAGAGCCTCTTCTTCCCAGCCTTCTTTCAAAATATCCAATATGCCCGAGGTTGTCGCCCATACAGTAGTTCAAAGGGGAGAACCCGTGGAGGCTTGTGGGACTTCCGATAGGCAAAAGGACGAGGGGAGGAGCTGATCCCAGTTCCTTCCATCCTCGCTGACCACCTTACGTAGCATTTGCTTGAGAGTTTGATTAAACCTCTCTACTAATCCGTCGGTTTGAGGATGATACACGAGGTTTTAAATGCTTTATTTTCAGTAATCTGGCAGTCTCCTTGAACGTCTCCGAGGTGAAGGGGTCCCCTGGTCTGTCAAGACTTCTTTGGGGATCCCCACGCCAATACCCTAGTAATTCCCGTGCGATGGCTTTAGAGGTAGCTGAGCGCAACGGAACAGCTTCGGGGTATCGTGTAGCATAATCCACGAGGACTAAAATGTACTTGTGTCCTCGGGCTGAGGGCTCTAGAGGTCCCACCAGGTCGACCCCGATTCTGTGGAAGGGAACGTCAATCAAGGGAATAGGAACAAGAGGAGCACGGTCCCTCCTAGGAATCTGTCGCAGTTGACACTCCGGGCAGGAAGCGCAAAGCGGCGAACCTCCTCATTAATTCCTGGCCAGTAAAACCGGGCTTGATCCGCTCCAGAGTTTTTTCGGTGCCCAGGTGGCCACCTAGGAGGTGGGCGTGTGCTAGCTCGCAGACCTGCCGCCGGAAGGTACGCGGCACTAGCAGCAGCCTCGTCTCCTGCCCGTCATGCATTGCTACACGGTAAAGGAGGTCATTATCTAACACAAAGTAGGGGCCCTGTGGCATCGACTGACTAGTGCGCTGGCCATTGACAAGGACCACTGCATTTTTTACAAACTTCAGGGAGTCGTCATTCCATTGCTCCCTTTGAAAGAAGCCGGCGTCTTTTAAATTGAAACCGCAACACGGAGAGAGGGTCAGCGCCGACCTCAATGGGCGTGGTTTCCTCCCGCTCCGGCGGCGTTGGTGGATGGCGTGTCAGCCTGCGACGGCCCGGGAGTTGCCACGTCAGCCAGGACGGCTGCTTCACCTCTCTCTGCCGGCTGATTACACGGCGTGGAGGCAGCTTGAGACGGTTCATCTCCGTCCATAACGAGGCCCAACTTAACCCCGGGAGTGGTATGTGTCTCACCGCTTTTAATGTCAGACCAGTCCCGCCCTAGTATCACCGGTGCGGAGGATCAGGAAGGATTGCCACGTTACTTTCTGGACTGATCCTCCGTAGCTAATGACACAAGCGGCGGTGCTGTACCAGCGGGTTTCCCCGTGGACACAGGTTATACTGGTCTTGAATTTTAGCCATTGTCGCGGTAGCACAAAGCGGCGGGCAACAATGGAAATGTTGCTGCGGGAATCGAGCAGAGCGGAAGTTTTAAACCGTTAACGATCACCACGTCTGTATGCGGGACCGTCCAACGGGTTTGTCAGAGCACACCAAGCCCTCCTCCCCTCCACCTGCATTCCTCCTCGCCTCCAAGCGGTTTTGCGTGCCCGCGCCGGACGCCGATGCAAGCTCCGGGTTATACAGGGAGGGGCTAGGTCTTGGGACATACCCGGCTGAGTTTGGCAGAAGGGCGGTTCTGCTCTCCCAGAGTGTGAGGCCGCCCTCTGTGTTTCCAGAAGCTCTATGAGCCCTGACATGTTCGTAAACTGCACGCCCCAGACCGGCTGGGTGAAGCCCTGGGGAAGTGCTTTCAGGAGCAGATAGCACGCTACCTGCTCAATGACCTGGTAGGGCTTGTTTTCCAAGGGCCGTAGCCACTGCCATACTTTTGCCCATAAGGACCAGGCTTGTTTACTGGTCGGCCTCTCAGGGTCCAACCTCCACTTCGTTATTTTACTCACCTGCCAGTCTGGGGCACCCCCAGGTGGTAAAGGGGCTGTGGTTTCACTGGGGGCAGGCACTCTCCCCAAGAGAGCATACTGAGTCCCTCTTGTCTCCCCCCAGGGCAGCCCAATTGGTGAGCCCCACCCGCACACTCCCTGGCCTCTCTAGGCCCTAGTTCTGCGTGCTGGGAGCGGAGCCCGCACGGTCTCGCCAACCACGGGCACCCTCCCGCCTGAATACTCGGCCCCGGTACGCTCCCACCTGGGTGTTTTGCAGGTCCTGTCCCCTTCTCTTCTGGGACTTCTCCATCCTGCCGACTACGCCACTGTCACAAAACGAGTCAAAGACAGAAAAAGGTTTGGGGCAGCCACCCATGTAATTTGGTATCCTGGCTGCAACTTCGCTTTTCAAATACCAGCACTGAAGTGCTTACAACAGAGTCCAAAACAAGACTGACTCAGAAGGGAAAAGGGAAGGCTTTTAAAGGGGGAGACAGGAAGTGAGGTCATAAGGGTCGGGCATGTGTTCATTGTTCATTGGTTTAGTCCCGGATGTGACATCAGGGGCGGGAGCTGGCAAGGTCTGTCTCCATTGGCTCGGTCCCAGAAGTGACGTCCAGAGAGACAGGTGGAACCTCCCGGGTTAGGTCTACAGGGAAGTGAGAAAGAGAGTTAGTGCGCTCTGCCACATCCCGGCATGGCTCAGAACTGCCTTCACTCGAGCCCTTTAGCTGCCTCCCATGCGCGCGTGTGTGACAATATATATATATATATACCTGTAAAAACAAGAGACTAGTATACTTTTTTTTTAATACTTAACATTAATTTCACAAATCGTTCATATCAAGGCCAATATAGAATAATAATAATACTCTGTATTAACATTGATGTTATAAATTATGCTTATAAAGTAGACCTACGCCTTTAATACTCAGACCATGCTATATATATTGTGAACCTCGCCCCGGACACAGACAGGCAGACACGTTGATGTCACCCACAAACACAGGTTTATTTTCCATTCTTTTACAATTCGCTCACCAACCCCAACTCCTTAGTCCAGGCCAATCCAATGCCTTCTCTTTTCTCTTTTCCTTTTCTCTTTCTTTCTCTTTTCTTTTCTTCCCACCGCCTCCTTCCTCCTCCAGACGTTGCCACTCTTCCACCCGACTCTTGTCAACGACTGGAGGGAGGCGGCCCCTTTTATAGGAACCTGGATGGGCTCCAGCTGCTCCCCGGCAATCTCCCGCGGACACACCCCCGTGTGGCGGAAATGCCGGCTGCGCACCCGAAGCCGTCCGGGCGCCCCTGTCGTCCCCCGCACTTCCTGGTGTGGCGGAAGTGCCGGCTCCCGGAATAAACAGGCACTGGGGCGCCGCCTGGCGGTGGCCACGGGTCCCTACAGGGCTGGGCTTCCAAGCCCTGTACCCAGGCCCCCTGTATAACCAGGACGGACGCCCCACTCGGTCTGGAGGAGGCACTCGCCCTCCTCCGTCCTCCAGCGCCCCGCCGGGCTCCTGCCCCGACCGGCAACCGCGACGGGATAAACCGCATCGGGCGCCGCCTGGCGGTGACCACGGGCCCCTACAGGAAGGGCTTCCATGCCCTCAACCCGTGGCCCCCAACAGAACCAGGACGGACGCCCCCTCGCGGTCTGGAGGAGGCACAAGCCCTCCTCACGTCCTCCTGGCCCCCGCCGGCTCCAGCCCCCGGGGCCACAGTGCCCCACCGCTAGCGAGGACACGTGGGTCCAACGGCACAACCCGAAGGGCAGCACGTCCCCAGCGAGGGTCCTACTATGTCCCCAGGGTCCAACACGGCACCCTGGGACATCTGTCTTCGCACCCTCGCCGCGCAAACGCCCCCAGTGGTCTGCGCCGCCTCGCTCGCCGTTCCCCAGCGGTCACTGTAGGCCTCCCGGCGTGGAGCACTCCGCGAGCGCCCGTCCAGGCGGGCAGGTCCCGTCGACGCCGGCCTCAGCGCCGTCGGGCTTCGGCCTGTCAAATAAAAGAGAAGAGGGCCAGAAGCACAGCCAGGACACTCATCCCAGGCGCCCGTCGGTCTCCGTATCGACCGTGCTCCTGCCCCCTCCGACAGCCCCCAACTTGCCTGCTGAAGTCCTCCGCCGCAGGTTCCATGCCCGTCCGGCTCGTCCGCGGCACCGCTCTCGCAGGCGGCTCGCCCAGCGGCCCAGGGGATCTCCTCTGCCCGCACAGAGGACGACCTTGCCTATCGGGGAAATCGGCACTCACCCCTCGATTCCCCTTTTATTTTGGGACGCTTATAACGGCTTGAGTCTGCCCATGGGAAAGGTACAGACCCTGTCCGGTTTGCGTCCCTATAGAGCGACGGAGACTGTTGCAGGCTTGGGGTATCGGCGCTAGGACCCAGGGCACTCATCAGCCCGTGTCCTGCTAACCCTTTCGCTTTCACTCCCCTCCCCTTGCATACAGAATTCACCGACGCCTGCAGTGTCGGACAGCCCCTACTTGATACCATTCATTGGATCACGCCGAGTTCGGTGGGCTTTCCTTTATGCTGTAATGGAGTCGATTCCACTTACCGCCTCCGCGGTACCAGTCCGTCCAAAGATTTCAGCGTCGCGCCTTTCTGACGTCACTGACGCGCCCGCCGTCTCCTTCAGACTTAGCAATTCAGCCTGGATGGCACCTAGCACCTGCAACATTGACAAGCACAGAAAGTCAGTTGACGATTGACCTACCTGCTTGTCAGTCTTCGCCGCCTGCTTCCTGTGAGGCTCCTCCAGCCCAATCGGGTCTCTCCTTGGCACGAGATGGACGTTCCCTGGTCCCGCCTCTATACAATCATTGGCGGGCACACAAGACACCCGTCCCAATCCGTGCCCGTCTCAGGGAAGAATTTCCGGTCCGCGCCATCTTGGCTCCTCTCCTCCTGGTGCGACGCCATTCCGCTCTTCGGGTGCAGCGCCTTCTCCATGGCGGATTCTTTCGCCGTCGTGGTGACCACAAAGCACCGCTGATCGGCGTCGCGATTGTCCTCCGTTTGGACCCGGGCAGCTCCTGCCTGCTAAACACCAGTTCTGATGTGCCCTCCCGGGCCGACCGTCGGCAAGCAGGGACCTTACGTCCCGGATTCCTTCTAACCGAGGCACCCGCCCCGGCATGGACCTCAGACACGCCACGCCGTCCCGGACGTCTTCATGGGCAGCAACCACACAGGAGACCGCTGTACCCCTGCAACGTCCGCTGAAGTTTCGCCGCACCAGGTAGGCATCCGACCGCATTCCGGTGGCAATCTGGGGAATTTCGCGTCTTTCGGGGGCCGTGAGCACTTCGCACCCTCGAAACCTGTGCGGGTTGCCTGCTGCTCGGCCGCTCACAAAATTTTTATTTTGGGGTCCCCGTCTTGGCACAGACAGAGGGCCCCACGTTGGGCGCCATTGTGAACCTCGCCCCGGACACAGACAGGCAGACACGTTGATGTCACCCACAAACACAGGTTTATTTTCCATTCTTTTACAATTCGCTCACCAACCCCAACTCCTTAGTCCAGGCCAATCCAATGCCTTCTCTTTTCTTCTTTTCCTTTTCTCTTTCTTTCTCTTTTCTTTTCTTCCCACCGCCTCCTTCCTCCTCCAGACGTTGCCACTCTTCCACCCGACTCTTGTCAACGACTGGAGGGAGGCGGCCCCTTTTATAGGAACCTGGATGGGCTCCAGCTGCTCCCCGCAATCTCCCCGCGGACACACCCCGTGTGGCGGAAATGCCGCTGCGCACGAAGCCGTCCGGGCGTCCCTGTCGTCTTCCCCGGCACTTCCTGGTGTGGCGGAAGTGCCGGGCTCCCGGAATAAACAGGCACTGGGGCGCCGCCTGGCGGTGGCCACGGGTCCCTACAGGGCTGGGCTTCAAGCCCTGTACCCGAGCCCCTGTATAACCAGGACGGACGCCCCCACTCGGTCTGGAGGAGGCACTCGCCCTCCTCCGGTCCTCCAAGCGCCCGCCGGGCTCCTGCCCCGACCGGCAACCGCGCGGGATAAACCGGCATCGGGGCGCCGCCTGGCGGTGACCACGGGCCCCTACAGGGAAGGGCTTCCATGCCCTCAACCCGTGGCCCCAACAGAACCAGGACGGACGCCCCCTTGCGGTCTGGAGGAGGTACAAGCCCTCCTCACGTCCTCCTGGCCCGGCCGGCTCCAGCCCGGCCGGGGGCCACAATATATATATATAAGTGGTGTGTATGCTGTTTACTAGAACACATAGTTATTTTGCGCTAAGTATATAAACATTTCCCTTTGCAATATTTCCAAATATTTAATTTTACCTACTTCAAATCAATTGTCAGCATCAACTAGAATATATTACTTCCCAAATGTTATAAATACATACAAACAGAAAGCTGTGCACTATTATTTATTAAATCTTATTGTGCTTTCATTTTTATTTTATCCTTCTTGATTATCTGTTCAGCCGTCTCAGACGATAGTAAAGGCACTTTATAAGGAAGTGAAATGCATTATTATTTGTTATAATTATGATTCAATAGAATGGGCAGGCAGTTTGTTTAAGTGTGATTTTTAACTTTGCTTGTTGTCTGTGTGTTCCTTGACAAATCATACACTAAACAGTTTTCGTTTAATCAAAAAAGAAAAATAAACAAACTACAACTGCAATGTAGGATTCAAAGCACCGTTCGTTGAAGAGAAAATTTTTTTTTTTTCATTCGGCAATGTGCCTTGAGCGGATTCAACTCAGCCCCCTGCAATAATTTCTGGTAGATCGTCTCTCAAGAATTGCAGCCGTACCTCAACTAATGCGCGATATCCTTAGCGCAGAGCAGGCTCTGAGAGACTGCTTTGGAACTACGGACTGGGATATATTGCTTGGGTCACATAGTGAGAACATTGAAGAGGCTGTTGAATGCACAACTGATTACATCAACTTCTGTATGGACATTGTAGTTCCAGTAAGAACAGTATGCTGCTATGCTAACAACAAGCCATGGGTTACAAGTGACATTAAGAGCCTTTTGAACCAGAAGAAAAGGGCTTTTAAAGACGGTGATCAGCATGAGCTCAAGTGCGTAAAGAAGGAACTCCGAGTCCAGCTCAGGGCGCAAAAGAGCAGTACAGGAGAAAGCTGGAGCAGAAGTTGCAGAACAACAGCATGAAGGAAGTGTGGGATGGGATGAAGATTATCACTGGCTGCAGCTCGAAGCGGGGTGCCGCCATCGAGACAGACGTGGAGAGAGCAAACCAAATGAACAACTTCTTTAATAGGTTTGATCACCCTAACCCACTCTCACCTCGGAGTACTGCATCCTCCAACCATCCTTCTGCTGATACCAGCATAGGTGAGACATCTCCACCCACAATTACAGCAGCCCATGTGAGCAGAGAGCTGAAAAGACTTCGTGCCAGCAAAGCAGCGGGTCCAGATGGAGTGTCGCCACGACTGCTGAAGGCCTGTGCGTTGGAACTGGGGAGTCCTCTACAGCGCATCTTCAACCTGAGCCTGGAACAGGGGAGAGTCCCAAGGCTTTGGAAAACATCTTGTATCACCCCTGTCCCAAAGGTATCACGTCCTAGTGAGCTGAATGACTTCCGGCCTGTTGCTCTGATGTCACATCTGATGAAGACCATGGAGAGGCTGCTGCTTCACCACCTGAGGCCACAGGTCCGCCACGTCCTCGACCCTCTGCAGTTCGCATACTAGGAGAAGGTGGGAGCGGAGGATGCCATCATCTATTTGCTACACCAATCCGTCTCCCACCTGGACAGAGGCAGTGGTGCTGTAAGAATTATGTTTCTGGACTTCTCTTGTGCCTTCAACACCATCCAACCTCTGCTCCTTAGAGACAAGCTGACTGAGATCGGAGTAGATTCACACCTGGTGGCATGGATTGTGGACTATCTTACAGACAGACCTGTGCGTCTTGGGAACTGCAGGTCTGACATTGTGTTCAGCAATACAGGGGCGCCGCAGGGGACTGTACTTTCTCCAGTCCTGTTCAGTCTATATACATCAGACTTCCAATATGACTCGGAGTCCTGCCACGTGCAAAAGTTCGCTGATGACACTGCTATTGTGGGCTGCATCAGGAGTGGGCAAGAGGAGGAGTACAGGAAGCTAATCAAAGACTTTCTTAAATGGTGTGACTCAAACCACTTCCACCTGAACACCATCAAGACCAAGGAACTGGTGGTGGATTTTAGAAGGCCCAAGCCCCTCATGGACCCTGTGATCATCAGAGGTGACTGTGTGCAGAGGGTGCAGACCTATAAATATCTGGGAGTGCAGCTGGATGACAAATTGGACTGGACTGCCAATACTGATGCTCTATGTAAGAAAGGTCAGAGCAGACTATACTTTCTAAGTAAGATGCTGCAGATGTTCTACCAGACAGTTGTGGCGAGTGCCCTCTTCTACACGGTGGTGTGCTTGGGTGGCAGCATAAAGATGAAAGACGCCTCACGCCTTGACAGACTTGTTTAGAAGGCAGGCTCTATTGTAGGAGTAAATTTGGACAGTTTAATATCTGTGGCAGAGCTACGGGCACTAAGCAAACTCCTGTCACTCATGGAGAATCCACTGCATCCACTGAACAGTGTCATCTCCAGGCAGAGGAGTAGTTTCAGTGACAGACTTTTGTCACTGTCCTGCTCCACTGACAGACTGAGGAGATCATTCCTCCCCCACACTATGCGACTCTTCAATTCCACCCAGGGGAGTAAATTCTAACATTATTCAAAGTTATTGTCTGCTTTTTTTTATGACTATTTAATTTAATATTGTTTCTTTGTATCAGTATACTGCTGCTGGATTATATAAATTTCCCCTTGGGATTAATAAAGTATCTATCTATCTATCTATCTATCTATCTGTTAGGTGTATTGGTGATTCTAAATTGTCCCTAGTGTGTGTTTGGTGTGTGTGTGTCCTGCGCCCTGTGTTGGCTGGGTTTGGCTCCAGCAGACCCCTGTGACCCTGTAGTTGGGATATAGCGGGTTGGATAATAGATGGATGGATGGACACGGAGGCATGGTGATAGTGACGAGCTGGCGCCCTGTCCAGAGATTGTTCCTACCTCACACAAGATGCTTGCATCGCTGTGTGCGACCTTCGATGAAATACTTTATTTTAGCAGTACTGTCTCTTTCAAACATACTAACCTCCAATTCCTGTCCTTCCTTTTCTTTCCCCAAATACCCAAACGCCACACAATCTGCTCTGTAATAAACATTAAGCTATCTGTAAGTTTACAACGACGATTCTTCTAAACTTTTAAGGAACATTGAAATATTTTCATAGTACATGTTTAACTATTCTATCCATCTATCCTTCCAGTGTCGCACCAGTCCCAGCCAGAATACAGCACGAGGCAGGACCAATCTCTGAATGGGGCGCCAGCTCCTTCACTGCAAAACATTTTTTCTTAACAAGTAAAATTTTTTTTTTAAGGTAATATTTCTAATATTTTGTTCCAAAAGATTAAACATTGCATGTTGCAATGTACTTGTTACATTATTTTGCTCAATTCAAGATAACTGGTCTTAAGCTATATGACTTAGATATAAAGTATATTTCCAAGAAAATCTGGACATAAAAAAAGCAGAACTGTGAGAAAAAAGCCTGTTTTCAACTACAGTGATGAGCATAGCAGGACATGTATTCTTATTTCAAGAACCAAAACTTTCTAGGTTAATATTGTTTTAAGAAATGAGTAAGACACAACCCGAGACTTATGTTAAACTCTTTTAATTCCAGAAAGGTTTTAGAATACAACCTTGATTTTGTTAACAACTACGACGTTTCAGATTAACACTTGCCTAATTCAGTGGCCTTTCTCTGTAACTAGTATGATTTAACAGCTGGATTCCCTGCAAAGGGTAGTACTTTATTATATTCAAATGGTAATATTGTTCTTCAAATCAAAACGGTTTCCACATTTTAAAATAAATTACCCTTGTATAAAAAATGTGTCTTGTGGTTTGATGCAAGAGTTTTGTCACTGTGTCAAATAAATGGCTTAATCCAAACAGTGTTGCTGGAATTTATTAACATAAAAAGAAAAGTTCAAGAATTTGGGAATCTTTATATTTTATATAGTTCAATGATATCCCCATGGTAGTACTTCACAAGAATATATATTTTGTTTTTCAGTCATATAGTCTCACTGGAATTAAAATTAACCAGCTTCATAGCATCAACAAAACAGGTGGACTTATCCAGGTTAGGGATTTTAATTTCAAATGACAAAACATCTCAATCACAGACACAGCATCATGAACTTGAAACTCCAAACAATATAATGTGTAGTGCTGATATGGCTCAAAAGTCGTTTTAAACTCGAGCAGCAAATAAAACAACAGCAAATCATCTTTGGTGTTTAAACAGGAAAAAGCATGAGTGCTGAGTGACTGTAGCCATTATGTAATGTAATGAACAGGATCGTTCCATTATGTTAGCAAAATAATTTTTTATGTCAATGACATTGTTGAGTATATGGTACGTTTTTTTTTTTTTTCTTTCTCTAATATAATATCCAGCGCTGTTTTTGATCCCTTCTTTGGATGTAATGGAACATCGAGCATGCGTAAATGCGTTCCCTGCAAAGCATCCTTAGCTTTACCGCATCAGACATTACATTTCGAAACGTTCTTACCGTAGGGTGTCTGAAGTCATATGTTATCAGTTATTAACAACGTTACAATCGTTACATAGATAGCTAAAATACTGCTTTGCTCTTCACAGCTGATAAGTAACATATTTTTTCTGCATATAAATCTATGGATTTACTTGACGAAGTCACACTGGAAATATTAAAAGGTACGTTTCTAATTGACATTTACTGTTGCTGCAGTGCATTCTGTTTTTATGAATCCACAAGAATTCACCTGTCCACGTTGAGACCTATAATTATTACAACACAAAACAGAAGTATAGTAGAGGGCAAGCTAGCTTTGTGTAAAAATTACAGAAAATTTTAAAAATAAATGCAGGTGTTATAAAATTTTATTTTTTCATTTCTGTTTTTCACCTATTCAATTTATCCAGCAAACACTGGCCTGAATTATAACTTCCACTGCGCGCAGCTCTTGCATTCGAACATATTGATACATTTAGTGCTTCTCTTGCCATTTTAGGCATTAATGAGTGGTTTGAGGCTGCACAGCAACAACGGGCTCCTTTTATCAAACGCCATCATTGTTAGATTTCATATATACAGAGAGTTATTATGAAATAAATGTTGGTTAAATGTCATTGATTTATTTATTTGTTACAGTGAAAAAAGTTGTTAAAGACGTTCTGATACAGACTTCTGCTTGCTTAACAAAAAATTGAAATGTATCTTTTAAAAAATTTCTAACTGCATTGCACACGCCTCATGCTATTACCAGTAGTAAAAGCGAACACCACCCAAGTTGATTCTATTAAAATTATATTTTTATAATTTCTATTAATTATACCTTTAAAGAAAAACGTAAAAAATTTAGAGGCCAGTATTTTAAAATGATCAGTTTTGAGATAGCCACAATTGTAAGCACATTGATCGAATATAAAAAGATCGCTGCACTTGAAACAGCAAAGGTGTCAATATCAATACCATACATGAGCGCATCAGAAGCACAAATTGGGGACCTCCCCAAGTCCCCTCTCGCGCTTTAATTTTCTATAAAAAAAATTGAAGGTTTGGGAGCGACTTGTACAGCTTCGCCGATATTCTCGAGCCAGCCCTGAGTGAGACAGTGTTCTTTATTACTTTAATGGCACAGGTGAAGGCCCCAGTCTGAGTGAAATATTAACAACCTGCTAATTTTATACACTCACAAATTAAGTTAATAAGTCGTATGTTTCGTGTCCTTGATCAGGCAACACAGCAAATACACCTCTGTTGGATATCTCTACTTGCCTAAAACCCCAGTATGATATACTTGTTCAGAAAAGAAACAGAAAATATAAAACATTTTTAAAAAGGTATCATGATCTGCACTTGTACCACCTTTCAAGAAACTCTTAAACTTATCAAAATTTATAAATTTAGCACTTAAAGCCTAAGTGACGTCCAAATACAGGCTTGGTCTTTCACAATTAAAATTTCCAGAATTCAATAAAAGTAGTTTGAAATGTCACACCTGAGCACAGGACATCTCATGCATCCATCAAGGCTGTTGCCCCAACATGTTCACCTCACCATGTGAATCTTTATGTAAACACATATTTATGTATGTTTGTAATTTTTACACTCACCTAAAGGATTATTAGAAACACCTGTTCAATTTCTCATTAATGCAATTATCTAATCAACCAATCACATGGCAGTTGCTTCAATGCATTTAGGGGTGTGGTCCTGGTCAAGACAATCTCCTGAACTCCAAACTGAATGTCAGAATGGGAAAGAAAGGTGATTTAAGCAATTTTGAGCGTGGCATGGTTGTTGGTGTCAGACGGGCCGGTCTGAATATTTCACAATCTGCTCAGTTACTGGGATTTTCACACACAACCATTTCTAGGGTTTACAAAGAATGGTGTGAAAAGAGAAAAACATCCAGTATGCGGCAGTCCTGTGGGTGAAAATGCCTTGTTGATGCAAGAGGTCAGAGGAGAATGGGCCGACTGATTCAAGCTGATAGAAGAGCAACTTTGACTGAAATAACCACTCGTTACAACCGAGGTATGCAGCAAAGCATTTGTGAAGCCACAACATGCACAACCTTGAGGCGGATGGGCTACAACAGCAGAAGACCCCACCGGGTACCACTCATCTCCACTACAAATAGGAAAAAGAGGCTACAATTTGCACGAGCTCACCACAATTGGACAGTTGAAGACTGGAAAAATGTTGCCTGGTCTGATGAGTCTCGATTTCTGTTGAGACATTCAAATTGTAGAGTCAGAATTTGGCGTAAACAGAATGAGAACATGAATCCATCATAATCCTTTAGGTGAGTGTACATAGACTATATTAATTTACAAATACTTTGATGAACTTCTTTATCATGGTGCCAGAGAATGATAGCGTGTTACAGGTTAATTAGCACATAAATGTAAGAATTTCACAGTACTCATGTAGCACTTATTTAGTTCAATACAACATTGTGTGGAAATACTCCATATCAATAGATAACTGAGCACATATCGTTTCTGTGTTTTATCGGGAAGTAAAGATGATGACTGCTACCTTGTTTTTAGTTATCTAAAAATTTTACAATTTAAATATAAGCCGTCAGATATTTGAGCAATGCTGTCTTTGATTACTAATTTCCTTTATGTTAAATAAAAGTAAATATTTCCATTTATGTTAGGCTTCTTCAAAGTTCATAATTCATAACCAGTTTGTCGATAACTGCTGATTATTTTCAATGTCCTTTTCCTGTATTTTTTTTTATCAGGAGCTGCAGTTTTCTGTGCAGCAAGATAACTTACAAGACAGCTGCACATCTCCCTCCTCTGCTGAATGCAATACTCTAAGAAATGCCAGTCTTTCACCTGCCCCTCAATCCAGTGAGCAAGAATGTTCCAGAAAACGTTTAAGAGAAGCCAGCCCCTCTAAAATCATTCAACTCTCAAGCTCCGAATACATACATCATAGTGACAGTGAGTTGGAGCGGGTCAGAAAACATTACTTTGAACTGCAGCACATAGGGAAAGAGGAGTATTGTATTCTTTCAAAGGATCTGAGCTGGAGATTAATTAGAAATACAACATGGTGGCCACACTGAGGACAACAACAAAGGAAAACCAATATACCTCCAAACGTGAGGTTTCTTCAATGGCAAAACATACGGTCAGTATTATCCAATGCTACATGCAGCTGAATATCAAAATTCATTGGTGAGTGTAAGTAATTAGTTTTTTATAGGGGTTTAGACTGAGCAGTCACACCTTGTATTCACTTTTTAAAGAGTGTAATCTCATTACAGGAACCTGTGTTTAAACAACTCCTGAAAAGGCTACTGAATATCCGCACACCTCAGAAGTGACAGGACTGTATGCCTCATATAAATAAAGAGATGTCTCGGTGTCACCACCGACAAGCCTGATGCTGCTGAAGTCGAGAATTCGGGCGAGGCCGATTCCACTGCATCATCGGGGAATTCTGCTGCTTCAGTGACGCTTGTTAACGTGTCGCCTTCTAGTCGTACCCACGAAGTTACAGCAGAGAGACTGTGAACCATCTGGTAAGTGCACAATAGAGATGGTCATATCCCATCTTAGTTCAGACTGTTTAGAAAACACAACTGATTGGATTATTAATAATTCTTTGCATTTATATAGCGCTTTTCTCACTACTCAAAGCGCTCAGCAATTGCAGGTTAAGGGCCTTGCTTAAGGTACAAAAACAGGGCAGAATCCCTTTTGGCATTTACATGATTCGAACTGGCAACCTTCTCATTGCCAGTGCAGATCCCTAGCCTCAGAGCCACCAAATGAATGATTATTCATTTATATGTTTTTGCAGATGTTGGCACAATAGTTGACAGCCGCTAAATAAAGGCCAGGCACCATAAAACATTACAGGACCTTTACAAGAAGCCAAAGCCTAGTAAATTAACAGTTGCCCAGCTCCTTGATCATGAATTTAATGCACAGAGGTCATTTATAGATTCTATGGGAGGCTTAATCATGCTTTAAAGAACTGGATCATGTAAGTATATAAAACACAGACATTTGGCTGAAATAGTTTTGGAAATGGTTTCTTAAAACAAAATACATGCTGACTTTGAAGAGTGTGCTTATTTTATAGGTAATTGATGAAATGCATTGTGTTCTTAGTTGGAATAATAATCTAAACTACATCACCGAAGTTAAGAGCAGATGGACCAGTTTTTATGGAAAAGCACAGCTGTATGGAGTAATGAAGAAGATCCTGAAGCCTCCACATATGCACGATGAGGGTAACATTTGTCATGCATATTTTATTCAAACTCATTTTATAGTTAGTTATGCACTTTACTCAGTTTTACAGCATGATACAGTAGGCCTAAATGAAAGACAAATTGAAGTTGTTTAACGTTATTTTGCAGTTGATGCTCAAAGGGTTGCACTTTTTATGCCATTTTTTCCATAAAGACCAAGTCAATATTATAGTAAGCCAAACTTTGAGAAATTTTCATGCAAAATATTATTGCTGCTGTCTTTGCCAGTAACTGTTGATTTGTGAATTCCAGGTTCCCTTTTCCTCATTGTATTAGAAATGTTGTACTGTGTTATTCTGAAAAAAAGTTTTCCCTTTAATTATGTTTTATTTATTAGCATTGTAAATAGTTTTGTCTAGCATCTTTTTAAGACAACTAACTGACACTATCCTTTATTAGGTATAAATAATGAAGCGATATTTTAAAGAATACTTAAAACTTTAAATATGATCTACGTAAGGTTCATTTGAATTGTTCATTCACCATTATGTTATAAAGCTTGAGCTGAACCTTCTGTGACTTGAACTCCACACATCAAGGCGCTATATAACTTAACATACTATATAACCTAACAATAAAACATTAAACGGTTTGAATAAAAGGGCTCAACAGAATATAGCAATCTTCAGTTTTTAGTGATTTCTTTGCTATTTCAATTACAAGCTGTGTATAACTGATTCTGTTAAAATTAGTACACTTAATTCAGTATTATAAATAAGTAAATGTATAATAAATCTGTATAGGACTACAGAGGATAAAATAAATTCAGCCTGTTTTCTTTGTTGGTTTTTGTTTGTCTTGAAGACCTCTGAGAATCCTGATGCCTTTCTACAGCAAAGACTGACCACTGACTAGCACCGTCCTTATTGTGGACCAAGATAACTGCATGCTGGCTGTTGGAAATGAGCCGGTGACAACTTTCCCTCAAGAAATGTTGCAGGAAGGTATCCTGTACCTCATGGCGTACTATAATGCACTTCATCTAACATATCCTAAGTGCATTGCTGCTGTCTTCTCTGCAATTCAAACTGAAATATTACAGGACACAATTCATAAGAAGGATGTAACTGCGTCGTACAGGAACACCTTAGCTGAATGGAAACAGTTTATTGGTCAGTAATCACCAATGCACTAATTCAGCCTGGCCAACATCATTAACTTGATGTAAAATGTAAAACTTTGAAGTAAAATGATTGGTTAAGCGTAACTTTAATTTAGGTAAAACGTGATTTAGAAACCATTAACAGAAATTGTACATAAATTTAAAATAATTTGGAGGGAAAATACAAATATGCTAGAAGAAAAAATGTGCAAGCCAAATGTAAAACAGGAAATGCATGTCTATGGTGTACTGTATATAATTACCATATTATTTGAAAATCAAATAGATAAATTAATTATAAATAATTAGATTTTTTGTGGATTTTAACATGTTAGGTTGTATTTTCTTTGTCCTGTTTTTTGGTAAAGTTACCACTGTTTAAAATTTTGCAAGTTTATGTTATGCATTTCTGGCTGTGAGTTGTGACAAGATGAGTCAGTCCTGAACTCCAATGTACAATAATGATATGGATAGGACTTCTGTGTTATATACAAGGTAATCTTCCTGTGTCATCTCATTTTCATGTGCTTATGTTCTTTGTTTCTGTATTTTAAACACAGCAGTAGTTCTGGTGGATACTGATTTAATACTTAAATAAGGAGCAGTGCCCTGTGTGAGCCGACAACCAAGCGGTATTTTAGTCTTGTGGAAATTTTGATTTGTTTTATTTGGAACTCTCTAGTTCATAACATGAGGATGTGGACAACATCGAGACCAAAATAAAGAATGGACAACGTGGGATTGTGGGACAAGAAAAACATCAGACTGAGCAGAAAAGACAAAGAGAGAATAAAAGTGACACTGTGGGCGAGAGGCTCAGGGTCACAATGCTGTCTTTAAGAATTTAACAAATAAAGAGAAATCTGCAGCTGTGTCCTCGTCACGTCCATCTGTCTGCCTACGTGACACTGATGTCTGCCCTGATTAAAAACAATGTTTATATGGAGGTGGAAAATAAAGAGCCATAAAGTC
Organism: Polypterus senegalus; assembly: GCF_016835505.1. Lineage (NCBI taxonomy): Eukaryota > Metazoa > Chordata > Cladistia > Polypteriformes > Polypteridae > Polypterus > Polypterus senegalus. Next base: position 188,854,536 of record NC_053161.1, on the reverse strand, counting down.
TGAAGATATAAATATTCAAGAAACACACACAAAGACACAAACCCTTGTTCACTTACCTCAGTTTCTCTAATTTGCAGTTTTCACTCTTCAGCCCCTCACACAGCTGAGCCACTCCAAAATCTCCAATTGCCCCCTTCAACTAAACTGTTCTCATCTCCCAGATTCAGTTCAGTCAGTCGTGAGTGTGGAGAAAAAAGAGCATAGTGGAGAACTGAGCAACATCTGGAGGTGAGACCACAAAGAGAAAGGCTGTGGAGAAGAAAAGAGAGAAGTGAGAACATGTGGATGGACAGACAGACCATTGGGGGTCTCAATAAGTGACATATGACTACAAGCAGGCACGGATGCTCAGGTGTGTCACTGAACATCAGGCTGCTGCTAGCATTTGAACTGAAACTCAATTTGAACTCCACACCAATGTTGCCCTGCAAGATGCTTTATACCTGAAGCATCTTCTGTTTGTTAGGATTCACACATTATATTATATTTCAATGCTTACAGAAGCACAATCCTGCTGTTGATTGGAAATGGAAGGATATAAGAAGCTTATCATCACTATAGTTAAAGATCTATCCAGGTTTGGATTTAATGCACAGTACAATCTCCAGCCATTATAATTTTTACGAGTGCTCCTACTGGGAATGGTTGCAAATATGTCTTGGATACATTTCTTTATACATCTATCACCCACATTATGTGTGTATATATTTATCAAAATTACTGTTGAATTGAATAAATTACCCATCACCATGACAGAGCACCCTTCGAGATCAGGTACTACATCTGATGCTACAAATTGAATTGCTTTATTTATTAAAATTCCCACATCTCTGGTTTTCTTTGTATAGCTGAAGTGAAAAATGTTTGCAATCCAACCGCTTTGCAGTCAAAACTGGTCCATACTTATTAATCAAATCACCTGTGGAAATGCTGTGTTAGACTTTAGGCCTGTGAGTTGGGAGGATATTTCGTTTTTACTCTTTATATCGTGATTGAGGCCTTTGACATTCCAGCTCACAAGTTCAATGGCTGGTCAGAGAGACTGCTTCTGAATGTTTGTGAACGTTTTCTAATATTAAGTAAAAGAAGAGTCTTTTCAAGATTTATCTTTAACACTGATTTCATGTTGTCACTGCCGAGTAGCATGACCCAGGAGCTTGTAACTTGTAACTTGCTCTACCCCCCATTTTACCGACCCACCCCCATTTTACCATTCAGGGGAGGACATGGAAGTGATGAAGAGCTGCAAAGACCTGGGGGTCTACATAAACAACAAATTGGACTGGTTGGACCAGAGAAGTGCTAAACAAGGAAAGCCAGAGCATACTGGACTTGCTGAGGAGACTCAGGTATTTTAATGTCTGCAGCAAGGATCTAGAAATGTCCCACCAGTCCATAGTAGCCATTGAGGTGTTCAATACTGCAGTCTCCTAGGATGGCAGCCTGAGGTCAAAAAAAGTACAAGGCCTGAACAAACTTATTAAGAAAGTCTGCTCTATCAGAGGGTGAACCCTGGACACATTGGAAGCTGATGAGGAAGACAGGATGATGGCAAAGCTGTCCAAATATCTCATCCAGATTCTTCGAAAGGTTTTAAGGATTTCTGCTTCAAGTCATTGTCTTTGTTGTTTGTTCCGGAGTCCCACAACTCCTTATGTATAAACTTTCTTCCTGGCCTCAGTTTAAAATTCATTTCCCCTTAATATCCACTAATGTCCTTAAGTATGTGAAACACCCTGAATGTTTTTGAATCTCTTTTATCAATGCCTTTGAGTATTTTAAATACCTGAATCAGGACCCAACACAGTCTTCTTTGCTCAGTCTAAACAGTTTGAATTCTTGGAGTCTGTCATAGTAGGACATGTTGTTAAGTCCCATGATGCACTTGGCTGCTCTCCTCTGCAGAACTTCAACTGCTGCTGTATCTTTCTTGTACTGTGGTGACCAGAACTGCACACAACACTCCAGTGGTCTCAGCTATGCATTACATAGTTTGGGCAGAACACCTCTTGATTTAAATTCAACAGTTGTAATAATGTAACCTAACATTTAATTTGCCTTTATAATTACTTCTGTACTAAACATTGCTTACTTGCGTCAACATAAGCCCTAAAATACTCTTCAGAGTTCTGGCCCTGTAACTCAGTGTCTCCATCTTGTACTTATGATTGATGTTCATTTTGCCCACATGCAGCACATTTCAACATTCACTTCCATTTTCCAGGTGATGGCCCAGCTCTGAAGGTTGTCCAGGTCTTTGTGAATTCTTTCTGTTGCTTTCTCCGTGTCTGCCATCCCTCCGACATTAATGTCATGTTTGAATTTCAAACGTTTACAAGAATTTGTGAGGCCAGGGGTTTGGACCTCTCATCACATCAGTAAGCTGCAGCAGAACATGTGAATAAAGACATAAAAATGCGCTTGTCACAGATGGCTAGGGTCCTTACCCAGTCGGGAAGCCTGGAAGGACCGGAAGGGGACATTTATATCTTCTGGGTCACGAGGGGGCAACCACCCTGTGTCAGGAGAGGACCACGGGAGAGGAGCAAGGAGGTTCCAACCTGCTGGGACCTGTGGCCACCGCCTGGGGGCACTTCAAGCCTCAGAGAACCCAGGAAATGTTTACTTCCACCTCACCCGGCAAGATGGAGGAAGATCCTTCCAGGGACGCCTGGAGTGCTTCAGGTGCAAAGGGCAGCACTTCCGCCACACTAGGAAGTACTACCGGAAGAATGTCACAAGGCATCTAGAGCACATCTGGTTGGAAATAAAAGGGGCTGCCTCCCTACAGTCGGAGAGCTAGAGTCGGGAGCGTGAGCAGGACGAAGCTCCCATAAGGAGAGGAAAGGCGGCCACAGACAGAGACAGAGAGAAAGCCCAGAAAAGGAGTGATTGGTGCTGGGAGCACTGTGAGTTGTGTTTATGACTGTGTTTTTGTGCTTAATAAACATGTGACTTTTAAAAAGATGTGGTTTCTGACTGGTGGTGTCCGGGCAAGCCTCACAGCGCTATATACTGGATTGAGTAGAAAGTCACTTGATAGCCGGCACTTATTTTATAAGGAGATGTTTCTTTAAATGTCCACAAGAAACACAAGTGTGAGTTAAAAACACAAGAGGGCACCACGTCACACTCTGTAGTACCTCAGTGACATGTCACCTTCCCAGAAATTCTCTCAGTGTCTCTGGACATGTCACATAATGTGTATCACCTATTGGTCACTAAGCCCCCTGACTATTTCAGTGCACCTCCTCTACAGATCTATGGCTTATGTCTCATTGTACTGACCATTTCTGATGGAAAGTGACCTTCACAGAAGACTCACCATTAATGATGGACACCTGCAGAGCTGTCTGTCTATCTATGGTCACCTCCTGTGTCACCTTACTGTCCACACTCTTTGAAATTTGAATCCTTCTGACTCTCCTCCTGCTCTGCTGTGATGAGTTTAGTTACATTTGTGACTATTCTTGTGCTGTCGTCATTACTAAAGTTTTGATTGTTGTTGTTGTTTCAGCAACTCTTCTTGTGCTCTTTGGAGTTTATTTTGTGCCTTAGAGCATTATTTTAGAAAATAAGCCTTTGAATTTATAAAGATTCTTCATTGCCCTTTTGGTGACTAGTTGGAGTTTGATGGCTCACCCCTCTGGTGGGCTCTTTGATTTTATTATTTTGACTTACGTGTTTGGGAACTCTCTAGTTCATAACAAGAGGATGTGGAGAAAGTCAAGACCAAAATAAAGAATGGACAATGTGGGATTGTGGGACAAGAAATAAAACAACATTCTGAACAGGCGTGAAACAAGAGGATGAAAGAGACCATTGTGGGCAAGAGGATCAGGATCACAATGCTGTCTTTAAGAATTTAACAAATAAAGAGAAATCTGCAGCTGTGTCCTCGTCACGTCCATCTGTCTGCCCAAGTGTGACACTGACAACTGTCCTGATTAAAAAACAATGTTAATATGGTGGGTGTGGAACATAAAGAGACATAAAGTCAGAAGAAATAAAATTCAGCAGACACATAAACACTCACACATAGTCACACACACACTCACTCTCTTGTTGTTCACTTACTTCAGTTTCTCTAATTTCCAGTTTTCACTACTCAGCCCCTTAAACAGCTGATTCACTCCTGAATCCCAAATGACGTTTTTGCTCAGGTCCAGTTCAGTCAGTCGTGAGTGTGGAGAAGAAACAGCTGAGAAGAGAGCTGAGCAACTTTTGGAGGTGAGACCACATGAGGACAGGCTGTGGAGAAGAAGAGACAGAAGTGAGGACATGAGGACAGACTGACAGACAGACAGACAGACAGACAGACAGACTGTCGGTGGTCTCAATCAGTGACATGATGACTACAAGCAGAGCTGGATGCTCAAGTGTGTCACTGAACAGCAGGCTGCTGCTAGCATTTGAACTGAAACACAATTTGAACTCCACACCAATGCTGCCTTTCAAGGCGCTATATACCTGAAGCATCTTCTGTCCGTCAGGTCACCCTGAGTGATGAGAGGACGTCAGCCATCACACTGGACAGGAGTGTCACACAGCAGGACTGACCTTGTCCTCCACTTGAGTGTTCAGATGCACTTCTCTGAGTTGGTGACAGCTGAGTGACAAACTCAGATTTCTGTCCATCATTCAGGACTGAGGGTGAGGACACAACTGAAATGATTGACAGGAAGCCATTTACAAATACCAGCCTCTCCAGATGTTCACTGACAGCAGCTGTAAATCAGTCAGCCTTTATTTTATAGAGCGCTAGTCACAAACTGACAACACAAACAAGAAGACAAATAAACACAACGAGCACAAAGATAAATAAGTGACAAGGGAGAGGTGATGGGACACGGGGGGATATGACAGTTCAGTCCAGGAGGGACACACAGAGGGTCTTCGGATGCTTATTGACACTCCACTCTGTCCAGCCATCTTCTCTAAGGCCTATCAGCCACCTGAGCTCAATGGACAAACTCCACTCAGCCGGCAAGTGACACGGGTTCAAGGTGACGGGCTTGTTGTGTCATATCGAGGGTCTCTCTCAGTTTCACCTCACACACCAGCTCTTTACAAATTAGAATTTGTCTGCAAATATCGATGAAGACATTCCAGATAAAAATATGGATAGAGACAAAGCCATCCCCTTTATTTTATTTAGCGCCTTTCAATCCAAAGTCACTTTACATGTCCAGCTCTCTCCTTGTATTCTTACTCTGAGCACAGACAGGTGACGTGACTCACTCTTTGTTATTGTTATGATAATTATGAGTTGCAGAATTACTGTTTTACTTCTTTTGAGATAGTCAGCTATTTTATGTTATCCGTGATGTCACCTTATAATCCTTGTGTTTCCGTATTTTGTGTGTCTGTTTGCTACAGAGTGACAGAAAGGGTCACATTGAGTGTTGTGTCAAAGGTCAAGGAGCTTTGGGCTTCTGCATTGTCTGAATCTGCACATATTAATAAAAGGATAAGCTTGTGTGTTTAACAGTTTGAGTTTACGACTGGTGCTTTGGTTTTCGACTGTGAATTCGGGTTTCACTTTCCTTTCACTTTTGGCACTTTGTGTTTTTTGATCTTTCCTGTTCTGATCTCTTTTCTTTGGCTCTCGATTCCCATCTTTCTTCCAGTTCTCTTTTCTTTTTGTCAATTTCATCAGAGACACAATATAAACTCGGACCATTTAAAATAACTGAAGCAGCAAGAGAAGACTGGTTATCAAAGATATCAGGGACCTTGAGTGAGAAGTTAAAGATTTAAAGACACAAATGACAGAAATCATGACTACTTTGTGAAAACTGTATCAGATGTCTCTACTTTTAGCTCCCGTAAATCAGGGGACTGCCAACTTGTTTTGGTGGAGACCCTAAAAATAAGGACTGCGTGTCAGAAGGTGCTTGATCCTCCAAACCAGGCTGATGTCACTTACTGTCAGTCACAGCTCGATGACAAGCCACTCGCATGGCCATCCGCTCTCATCAGCTTTACTGTCGATGAATTGGTTTGCACATTTAGAGACATTTTGGATTTGTCTCTGAGATCAGAGGTGGCAGACAATCCATTGTTAGAATTCAGACAGGCCATTAAATCAGTCAGTGAATATGAAGTCACAATTGCCATGCGAGACAATAAAGTTAACTGGAGGAATCTGCAGTGATGTTTCTAATTTAAAAGGCGTTAACTCCATAAATCAAAGACAAGCTCACTAGTCATGATGTGTGAAAAACATTAGGCGAATGAATCAGTCTTGGGCAATGAATAGGAGCGTAATAAAGTGAAGGAAAATTAGAAACAAAACACGAATGAGGTCCATTTTTAAGATCTTTAGCAGACAAAAAAAAAAATCCAGCAGAATCTATGGAAGTAAGAAAAATGAGCGTCACTTGTTAGAATACAAAACACAAATTCTAGTGAATGAG